>NC_053402.1:16097823-16142823 GCF_016859285.1 Xiphias gladius | reverse complement strand
TGGGTGAACAGAAATTTACAATGATCACAATAACAAAAGCTTATCCTGCCTCTATAGCTCTCTTGACTTAATCTTGGCTGTAAATGAGCTTGCTGCTGTGAGCTCTATACAACCTGTCATTCATCAACCCTTGCTCCTTGTCTGATTGTGATAATGCAATCTGCTTGGGCCACTCTGCTCTCAGGCCTGTCAGAGTCACGGTCAGGCTGGCAGATCTGCTGTTTGCACAGGCCATTGAGCAAGGCTTTGCCTTGTTGGTGGACCCCTCCTTGGCAACCAGGCCAACCCCCTCTGACCTCTGACCTGGCCCTTGGATGACGGGAGAAAAAAGTGGTTTGTGTCTAAATTCAGCCATCAGAATTTGTAGGCGACAGGGACGTGCCCTCTAGCCTTTAAAGGAAACTCGCATCTTTGGGCATTGTGGGAGCGACAAAGATCATCAGCCAATGGCGGGACAAGTACAGAGCATGATGGATTGTGTAACTGAACGTGTGACGTTTGATGGATGTCTAAATGAGGAGCATAATAGGTTGTGTGATGGATAGGTAGAAAGCGAACACTTAGATTTTCACACAGGAGCGGATGTGATGTGTTTGCTTTTGGGAGAGAGAATGATGGATCGATTCTTGAGGGACGAGGACTCATCAGAAGAGGGAATAGATGCAACCTACTGTTGTTTAGTTTTTAAATCATTTCTGTTCTTATTGTCGACCAGGGGGTTGTATGCATAAACACAATTTAAAGCCACAAGCCAGCAACCACCGTGATCCGAATCAAATATTTACAAATGACAAACGTTTCATGGTATTTTCAGTGATATAGACACTGGTTAAAAACTGTAAGCATAGAACAGTGGTTACAACCGCCCCTTATGTGCAAAGCTGACTCATAATCAAACAGGAGAGCACATGCACCAAAGCCACATCAGTTCAAACTATAACAGATAGTCATGCTTTTGCCCTAGTGAAGCAATGTGGTAGTGGTAGATAGTTTAAATTTAGATTAGACTTTTCCTAACCTGTATTAAGTAAGGAGCATTTAATTCAATTCAACTCTAGTTTGAGTTTTCAATTTGAAATAAATGAAAAATTATTACAGTATAATGAATAGTAAGTTCCTTTTTAAAAATCATCTCATTAACATTATTATGTTTGCTTTTTGCGCAATTTTCGCCAAAAAATTGAAAAATTAAAAAATAAAGCTAGGAAGTCATTTGAGCGTGCTTCCTTAACAATGTGCGCCCATGTTAAATGGAAATCCAAACCAACAACAGAGCTGCCTAGTTCAGGATAGCATCAGAGGAATTTAGGGCCTGTCACACGCCAACTCATGCATAGCACAGCGCTGCACACACCCTAGTGTCAAAGATAGATCAAACAGAATTTTTACTTGGTTGGATGAAAACGGTTGTAATTTCGCTCAATACAATCTTAAAAATAAAATATTCTGTTTTAGACTTTGTTGTAGACTTTAGCTAACATGTGAGACTGGAGCAGAGGAATTTCATTAAAATCATTACTGGTTGTAAAACGGGCGTGCTGAGTTCTGAGCTAAGGCAACAGTTATCAAGTGGACAAGTGTTGGCAACAGCTGAACGCTCAGCTGGGAAAAACATGGCTGAGCCCAGGGAAAGTAGAGCTGTCGGGGGTCACACACTCATGCATGTAGCTGTTTCACATAGTAGCTTAGCACAGGTGACAGCCAGTGACCCTCAACTGAAGTTCAGAACCCTATTACATTGCTAGGGACCTGCCTGCACTCCAAAAGGTCAAAGGTCAACCTGATTGATTAATCCACAACAGCTCTGCTACAAAGTCTAAAGTCAAACTACAACTTTGCTTTTAAGCCTGTGACAATAAACTGTTGGCAATGACAGAAACAAAATAAAAAGAGGACATTTTTGATAAATGAGACCCCAAACATGAGAAATCAATAAAACATAAGGAAATGTTTATTTCATCCCCTTATGGTTTCCATTCTTTGCTCCACTTGTAGTGTTTTTAATCTAAGTCTCGAGCAGCTTCTTGAGAAAGCAGTTGTGGAGCTGCGTGCTCCTGTTGCACCACATTCACGTCAGGTTTACCCCACTGCAGACTGCAGAGACAAGTGCCCGCCGTCGGTATGACATAATGTGTAGATTTTGGGAGGATTATCACGGCCCGGCTGTGGAATGCATAACACGTCTGAGTGGGGAAATCATAGAGAGAGTGGCAATGAGGGCACAGGAGCCTCGGTGTGCGGACAGGGAAATCGTCCTCTGCGCTTTTGCTTAAAAAATGTGAGGCTGCTGAAAGACAAAAGCTTCTCTCAATCAACTCCACTCCCGCTGCTATGATTACTGCAGGGCTCAAAGTTATTTTAAAAATTTTACTTTATCATTTGTTGGTCAATTGTTAATTCAAGAAGTAAATATGGAAAATTGAAAGTCATGTTTGTATCAAAAACTGTAGATTCAGTTTCACTCATAGAATATATAGTGCCTAGGTTTGACGTTTGAGTTGCATTGATTTGTTAATTCTCCTTCAGTATTTGGCATGTGGAGGTAGGTAATTCTGGCTTTTGTAATTCTGGGGTGTCCTAAAACCCCCTCTCATTAAATGTCTGTTTTGCAAGTTATAGCTCCTTAACTACGAATCATGTATAATTAATATAATATTCTTGGATCCCATTTTTATGTGCGGTTCAAGATTTTTGATGTATTTTTCCTGTTGTTCCACGCATCCATTGTGTTCCCTTAATTTATAAACAGTATGAGGATCAGTCAGCGGGCTCTTATAACCTGCTTATGTTGTGTAATCCATCACAATGAACATCTGTATGTCATTGTGTGAAAAAACCCTCTAAGCACACATTGATTTGAAAAGCCTTCGGTTTGTTACATCACAACAATAAAGTAAATTTGACAGAAATAAACACAAACTTAATTTTCACCGTGAGGGATTACATACTCTAGCTCAAGAAAGAGTTCAAGAGTGTGCAAAGTAATATCCATGCTGTATGGAAATGAGCGGAACCAACTGGATGTCTGGGACAGCAGACACGTGTCCAGTGGTGGAATGTAGCTAAGTACAATTTTGAGGTACTTGTACACTGCGTACACTGAGCACTTTTCTGCTTCTTCGTGCGTGCACTCCTCTATGTCTCAGAGGAAAATACTGCGCATTGTACTTTACTACATTTATTTAGTTACTACTTACTTGGAAATTTGGGATTTTACATCAGAAACATTTGATTGCTTTATAAAATATGAAATGATTAAATTACCAAAAATAACTAGTTAAAATTAGCTTCACTTCAACCAGCTACAACATTTAAATGCTGCTTATAACACAGGGACTGTTCTTCATATTGAGTGCTTTTACTTTAAATACTCTAACTACCCTTTGCTGATAATACTTATGTACTTCTACTTAAAAATGATTTTGAATAAAGGACTTTAACTTAAGTAGTTTTACAGTCGGGTCTTCTGACTAAAGTAAAGCATCTGAACACTTATTCTACCACTGCAAATCTCTACAACCCACTAACATGGTTTGCAAAATGGCTCGATATAAAGCAAAGTCTCAGTGATTTGTAGTAAATCAGCTAAAACATGCAAAACCACCAGCATGGTGCTTTAAATGACAACCGCATGCATGCAAATGTACCGATTCGTTCTGCTAGTCTTCTGCTTTGAAAAAACCCAGCAAAATGCAAAGTCTTCATTACAAAAAATAAAGGACAAACCAAACTAAAACCCCTCAAAGTAATTGATTTTATAATGACTGGATGAGTGATTATCTCATGCATGCTCATAGTAAGGGACACATCTGAGCCCTCTCTCTGACAGATGCTGCCCCCCACAGGAAGAAAGTCTCTTGTTGAAGCTTGCTGTATCACACCGCCGCTGTATTCCGAGAATCCTGAGACAATGACAATGTTTAGGTCGGGGTACATTCCTCCACTTATCACCATAATGCTTGCACCGATGGAACCGAGTTATGTACAGCATTAGCCCACAAACCACAGCCATAATAACAGAGCAGTGAGAGCACAGAAAACAAGATTTATGTTTAAAGTCTTGCTCCAACCCCAGAGAGACTGCTCGTATTTCCAGCCGTGGTGAAGTGTAGATCTATGCTGTAGTCATAACAAAGCCTGAACATGAATGACACTTCGTAATAAAAGGAATGGGGCTGTGATAATTTGAAGTCCAGACATGCTGTCCACGCACTGATCGATGACTTGAATCTGTCTAATGCAACACTGGATCTATCCAGTACAATAAGACATCAATTCAAGCATATGAGCCGTGCCTGCCTGCAGACATGGGTAAAGACACTTAGAGCACTTTTGCCCTGCTGATGGAGAAAACTGACAACTACAAGTCTCTGTCTCAAAGACAACAGTGACCCCATGAGGGAAGGAAACCATACTCTTTTTGCTGAGAGTCATTTGGCCAAGTGTGTACTTAAAAACTCATCAGTGTATCCACAAGGGTTTGATTTTCAGTAAGTGCTGGAGGATATTTCATACCAAATTTAGAAAGAAAACACAGTCCAACAGATCAAAATGAGTTCATGACGCCTGGGAAGAAATCCAGTAATAAAATAACAGTTGTTTGCCTGGGAGGGATCTGAGGGGTTGTTTATAATGGGCCTGTGAACATTGACGACCTTTTACTCATTTTTACTGGTCAAAAAACGTAAGAACATTGCACCATATTTTCTGGATTTACTTTCAAAAATCACTTAAGTCTAATTAAGGAGAAACCAAACAAATATGTCATGTTTCCTTTTCATTTCTCCCCTCCATTCATATAGCTCTTACAGTGGGGGGGCGGCAAAAACAAATATTTAAAAAAAACAAAACAAGAATTTTCAGTCATTTTATAAACTCCTGGATGAGCAAACATGGACTTTATACACATACTGTACAGCTTTTCCTGGATGAAGATACACGTTATATAATTTAATCAGAGTGGCACTTTTACAGTTCAGCAATTGGTTTGTGTGGCCAGTAAGGATGTTTCACTTTGTCGAGCTTCGTTTCTGGGAAGGTCTCGTTCAAATCTTCGATGGTCATTTGGTCAAAGGGAATCATGTTCCTGAATTTGTCCAGCTGGGGAAGTTAGAACAGAGGATCGGGACAAAAGAGGGATTTTGATTAAGTCTTTCCACTTCAATCTGGTAAATTAAAGGTGGTTGGTGAAAATAAGAAAGTATGAAATTTACTCCTGGGACAATTTCAGTTTCAGAATATCAGGTATTACAGCAGACAAAAGGATCTTAAAGAGCAACAGTGTCAGATGATGAATTTACTCTGCGTTTAGATTTTTCTAGCTGCAGGGATCTATCACACCTCAAGTAAAGGAGTGACTCGTGTGGTGCGCATATTTTAAATAAAATAAATACAAGTTAAAGAAAAAAAAAAAAAAAAAAGTTGTTTGTAGTACAGTGCACACACACTAGAGGTTCCATGTAAAATGCTCCTATCGCCAGAAAGTGGCAGTTTAAGTCTGCATGTCTGTGTAATCCGAATTGTAGATTTGTGTTTAATGCCACATTCTGCTGTGTCAATGATTCACACAGGGGCTGATGATGCAAGTTGAAATTGAAAATACCCACCTCTTTTTCATACCGGGCTATACGAGCTTTGGACGCTTCAATGTAGGCAGCAGCTGTTGTGTTCTGAGAGAAAGAAACATGTACACTATGTCAAGGCCATTTAAAACCGACGCACTTGTGGATGATACGGTTTTAAAATGGCAAGGCTAATTTTTTTTACTGCTAGAAAAAAAATCTCAAACATTGTTGTTATAATAAAGATCTGTAAAATTTGTATTTAAAGCAAAATAAGTTATAAGTGTCTGGTTCATTTTCAGTGATTACTGGTGTTTACACACAACATTTATGCTTCATACAATTTTTAAAAATCCCCTGACTATACTTAATCTCGATACCACACTCACACACACGCACGCCGTGTGGTAGTTTTCTATATTTTGCGAAAAATGATCAAGTACCAAAATGATCGCTGGTTTTTAAAGGAGTTCATGGGAGGAAACACAGGTTTCTACTGGCCTCCTAACACAGAACCACTCACCGCTTCTGCTTCCTGAGAGTTGATGAGCGCTGTCTGAGTATCTACAGGCTCAGGAACCTTCAGGGCGCTGAACTGAGGGGGAACAGAAGGTTATTGCTATATGCGATAACAATAAATTGCTATACGACCATTTTTGTTCACTGTATGATCTTCTCTTACCTTCTTTTCGAACTCATCCACCATGCCCGCCTTAGCCACAGCTGACCTGTAGTGGCTCCAGTCAATGGCGGCAGGTTTCTCAGGCAGTGAGGCGAGCCTGTGAACACACACAGACCATCTGGTTACAAACACCTTACCATACCGTTCCTGGTTAAAATAGCACCGCTAGTTTAAAAAGAGCGCCCAGCAGATCATTTCCTATATTCACTTATAATGTGCAGAGGCCCGTAGCCTGCCCTAGTACTCATACATCCCACACCCACAAGTACTTTAGTGTCGCCAATTAACCAAACCTGCATGATACTGGACTGTGGGAGGAAGTGTCTGTAGACAGGCAGGTAAGGGGAGAAAATCCAAAATCCAGTTGATGGGATTGAACCCAGGAGCTTCTTGCTACCCATGAGAATATCCGCTTAATGCCTACTTTCGAAGTGAAATTGCTATGCCAAAGTGTCGGTGAAGCACCACTGTTACACTCGTGAAGGTAAACCCAGATCAGGCCTTTTCGTGATTACAATGGCAAATGCTGCAGATGGTATTTGACCGGGAATACAAACTTTGCAGAAATGGCATCGCTTCGTGTCTTCAGGTTGTTGAACATGGTCCTCTGGCTGGGTGGCACCCTCTCTGCAAAAGCCACCCAGTCAATGGCCTTGAGTGCAGCTCGTCTCCCAGCCATGCTTCGAGGATGTGCTATCTGAGGGGGACAGAAAGACTCGACGTTGACATTTGACCAGTGGTTCACATTAACGGCTCCGCTGCTCGTTATGCCTCCTCTTCGGTCACTCTGCTCTTACAAACCACCGGCCCGTTTCCAGTCTTGAGACTCGTTCAGTGGACAACAAACAAATGACCGTTTGGGCACCGTCTTAACCATGTCGCACCGTCTGAAACCGGTCATTTCTGTGTCGTCCTCCACGCCTTTCATAATCGTATATGATCATGTGTTATTTCTCATCATGTACTTCAGTCTGATGGAGAATTGATTAACGCCACTTAGCAAGCAAAGCTACCGTTAGCAAGGTCACAACAACACCCACCCAGGACAGACGGAATAAGCAGCAGAAGTTTTAATTTGGTGTCATTTTCGTCATATTTTCTAAACGGTTCTGCTCGATGAGATTGCGACAGTGTGTTAACAAGCATCTTTTTTTTTTTTTTTTGCTAAAGTTGAACATTTGAGCGACATGTCTCACCATCAACAGGACAAGGAAGCTCTCCCTCCGAACTGCCAGCGACCGACCGGAAACGGAACTGAGCTATTTTAAGAGTCAATTAGACAAAGCCGCCAATTGCTGGTCTCGATGTTTAAAGATGAACGATTATAATTCGTGGTATAATAACACACAAACGTCAGGGTTTTTTCAACGGTAAACGAGCCGTGTAGGTCGCTTAGAAGCGAGTTTGTTTTTCTTTCGGGAACAATTGACACAGACAGAAACCAGAAACAGGTGGGTTTGTCGTTTTTTAAAATATGGCAAAAAAAAAAAAAAACACAAAAAAAGTAATTAACCGCTCAATGATTATTTTTCATTGGTGGGTGGGCCTTCAGCGATAACTTGCTTCCGATTGGCTAGTGCGCTCTCTCAATTAGGTTTGCTAGGTGCTCTTCAAAATAAAGGTTCTACCTCTTTGCCTTTCGACAGTGCAACATCAACACTATATATATATATATATATATATATATATATATATATATGACCTACAGTGACACTAAAAAAAATGTTCTTCATACCAAATATACCATACCATACCTGTCTTTCATTTTCAAATGTTCTCTTGGTGCATGGATCTTAAAAGTAAGGCAGCAGCGTTTTATTGTATTGTATTGTTTTATTGTATTTATCGTGTGCGGCTGAGTGACCACGGCGCACCGTGTCAGTTTCGAAAAAGAAAGCGCTTCAGTGAGTTGTTCCTCGGGATGTACTGTGGACAGCGGAGCTCGTTCTCGATTATTGGAAAGACCGACGGCGTAGAACCGACGGCAAGCCCGGCAAAAGTAGTTGCAAAAAAAAAAAACAAAAAAAAAACCGACCAGCAGGCGTCGCACCGTGTGAACCCCCCCTCATCGCGCGAGCATAGTATGAAGCGTATGAATGTTTTCTGGGACACGTCATCCCGTCAGCGTCAGGTCGGATCAAGCTCTGACCGGACTGCAGCCTCCGTCGGCTGTGATCACGTGGGGCCGCTCGCTAACTGGCAAAACACACTCAATGTAATTCTGCAGACTGGTTTTTCCAAATAATCAAACTGCCAGTGTCTGCGTACTTAATTATGAGTATCTCATCCGTTCAACCTTATTGTTTCGACCATTGATCTTTCTGTGCTGACGGTTGTAAGAAACGTGAAGGTTTCCCTCTCACGTACGGTTGCAGCTGTATTTAAACAATTTTTAAAAAAAGTTGTGTTTTCATTAAAGTTATTAAAATAATTTTGACCAATGAAGTATTTTTTTTTTACATGTTAATTGAATCCAGAAATGTGCTTTAAATGGACAAATGGCGAAGAGACTCTTATCTCTCGGCCAGTGAGGTTGAGTGGAGGTTAAATATTACACATATGGTGATAAAACCAGAGCGGAGAGAGGCAGGTAGGAACCTGCTCGTTTACTGCTGTGACCCAGTGTCTTCTACTCGGATTCCTCAGACTCCAGCTAAGACAGGCCGAGCGTGTGATACTTCAGACCGATGTCGGCGCTGATTTCTTCCTCGCTGCTACGGTCCGGCGCGCTCAGGCTCGGGTCTGCGGATGGACTCCAGCGCGGCAAGACGTGGAAAACATGCAGCACAAGTTTGCGCCAGCGTTATCGGTAAATTTGCGCTCTTCGTGTTCAGAGGTCAGAGGTTTTATTACGGATGTTTGTGCTCCATTCAAGTCTGCAAGGGTTTGAAATAAATATGGCTTTGAAATCAAGTGACAGAGATCTTTGTGGGACATCTAAATACTAATTAGGTTTCAAGTCCTTGATTAAAAGTAGGCCATGTCGTCTTTTACAAAGACCTTACGTGCCTAGCCTGGACCTCCATCTACACAAGCATTGTTAATTGATCACAGTTGATTATACATAATTCTTCCACCCAGACAGTACAGCTGCACTGTCTCTGTCTCCCTGTTTATTTGGCTTTTTGGCTGGAGGTTGTCAAATCAAACAACCACTTTTCCCAGACTTTAACCTTCGGCGTACCCTTGAGTTCTTGCATTTCTCATTTGCAGCCTGTTGGGATGTTAATAATCACCGATGCACCACAATGGTAGGTTTGTTCTCTATCACTGATTAAGCATCTCTTAGGCATGATTTCCCCCCTTCAGCAATGCAAAGTCTTCCAAAACCAAGGCCTTTGTATTCGACAGTTGGACAGTTATTAATTCCTGGTAACAACTATTTTTGGCTTAAAAAGAGTAGAAAATTACTAGGATATGTCTATGGATTCAACGGATCTTTTTATGGGTCGTTAATGACCCAAGGTACTGGAGAGTTTCGGGAGTAATACCTTCGCAGTACAAAAAGAGAAAACCCTGAATTCCTGCTGACAAAAAAAACATAAAGAAGAAGAAAACGGTTGCCAGGTCAATTCTGGCCCTCATGTATTCAAAGGCTAACCATGACTATTCTGTCTGTAAGCAATATGAGCTCAGTGTTTTTCCGTATGATTATTTAGTTTAAGGGTCACATCACTGCACCTAAACAATGTCTCCTCAAAATTATGTTTTTGCTTGCATTAGTTAGCTCATGCATTGATTTTTCTTGGCCATTAGGACTGAACCTAAGTCTGACTGCCTTGGCACGGTGTATGTTTTTATGTCTTATTCATTAGGCTTATCCAAGGCTTACTGTTTAAACAGCCTCGTGTATTCTGTATGCGGAGGAATGGCAAATAATCAGTGCGCATTCTCTTCAAAATCTGCAGTTAATTATGATGCTCAAGTCATAGTCCGTGCACTGTGTTTGACCCCTGTGCCAGGTCACTCCATGTGGACAGTCCTCCTCGCAAACCCTCTCTGACCAGCAGCTATGTCCATGGCACCTCCTCCCACTCTCTGCTCCCCCTGACTGTTGGCCAGAGTCTGGATGCCACGGTGCAGCGCTGGCCTGACCGTGAAGCTGTGGTCTTCCTGCAGGACGGCATCCGGAAAACCTTTGCACAGTTTCAGCAAGATGTGCGTCTCAGATTCTGAGCCTTTAGCTCAGGCTTTCAGGAGCCTTCATACATGTATCAACCTTTAAACACAATTCATGTTATACCAATGGCTTTTTCCTATTCAGTTGATATTTTTGAGATTGATTGTCTCTCCAGGAAAGCTGAAATCAAGTGATCCAATCATTTGCCACTTGGAGTCAAGAGTCATGAGATTTTAATTTCAACTAAACACTTCAGCTCTCCTATTTCAATAACTAACACTGACTTAGGAGTGGGAATTAATGAGTGGGGGCTAATGAGTGACCCCAGCTTCTCAAATCACTGATAAATTCAACTTTTTCTGTCAGTGTTAATTTTGCAAGACAATAAAAATAGTGGTTTGACCTTTTGACACCTGAAGAAATCACATGTAGTCCTGGGATGCAAAAATGTGCCTCCGTAAAACTATTGCTCTGGTCTATCAATGTTTCCAAATCAAGCAGCACTTATCAAATTTAGTTTCATGATATGAATATCAGTTGTCTTGCTCAAGTCTTCGGAAGAAATAAGAAATAATCAAAAGGCTTGTATAAATGACAGGTTAATTAAATTGTATGCAATAGAAAAAAAGAAAGAATTGTCTAATATTCTTGTGGCATTCATTGGTGCAGGTTGAAAAGGTGGCTGCAGGTCTCCTTGCTCTGGGCCTGAAGCGAGGCGAACGACTCGGAGTTTGGGGACCCAACATATATGAATGGATCCTTTTCCAATTTGCTTCAGCCAAGGCTGGAATTATACTGGTCAGTTTGGGAGCTGGGCGTGCCTTTAAAAGTACATTTACAGCAGTGTAGCCTTGTGGCTAGACAGACAGTCTTTCGGTTCAGTGACTGGACAAATTAAGCCCCTGCCCTGTGTCAGTGAGCAGGACTCTGAACTTATCCAGGGTGTCTTTACCATAAATGTTTAACAGGTCACTATAAGTGCATAATATGTATTAACCTCTATACACAGCATGATGCAATATGTTATATGGCTTGACGTGTATGGTATGATACGTAAAGGCCTCTGAGAAATGTATGATGAGGGGCTGCATGAATGGACTTGACTCTAGACTGTTGTTGTCTTCGCAGGTGTCGCTGAACCCAGCCTATCAGGTGAAGGAAGTGGAGTTTGTTTTAAAGAAGGTACAACCTTCGGCCAGTGTTGTGTCACAGTGCGTTAGCCTGCCTACTGTGCCTAGCCAAATACTTACCATGCTACTTAACCAAAGTAAAATACAAAAGCATGTCAGTTTAGACAACTGACGGCTGACAAATTACTACTTTCACGCTAACAAAATCCTTAAATGTAAGCGTGTAGGAATGTAAATTCAACCGAATGAATATGTTGTGTCTAGGTCCAATGTAAAGCAGTGGTCTGCCCTACCCACTATAAAACCCAGAAGTTCTGTGAGATGCTGAGGGAGGTCTGCCCAGAGATCGACATGACGCCAGCTGGCATGATCAAAAGCTCCAGGTATGACAAGTTCCTGAAAATCTTATGATTTTTATTATTTCTAGTATCATTATGTGAGTAAGACACAGTAAATACTTCACAAAGGGCACGATGTGTAATTTATGGTTTTGGGTATGATATAAAGATCCTGTCTTGGGTCTGCCAGGGTGCCAGACTTGCGTATGGTGATTGTGACAGATAGCAGACAGCCAGGGATGCTCCATGTAGAGGATGTGATGCAAGCAGGAGAGAGTCGGCACCACGAAGAGCTGATGGATCTGCAGCGCAAGCTCTCCTTCGATGATCCCATCAACATTCAGTTCACATCAGTAACCTTCAGTATTGCACCTTTTACACCAGCGCACATGCATTGTATTACTTCGTCTGACATTATGATGTAACATACAGTCACTCAGCACTTTATTAGGAGCACCATACTAATACTGGGTAGGGCCTCCCTCCGCTCTCAGAGCAGCCGCGGTTCTTCGTGGCATTGATTCAACACGATGTTGGAAACAGTCTTTTAAGATTCGGTACCAGGTTGACACGATTGCATCGCATATTTTCTGCAGATTCATGCTGCCCGTCTCCCGTCCTACCATAATCCCAACGGTGTTCTACTGGATTCAAAACGTTGTGACTGGGGAGGCCATTAAAGTACTCTGAACTCACTGTCATGTTCATGAAACCAGTCTGAGACAACTTCTGCTTTGTGACCTGGTGCGTTATCATGATCAAAGTAGACATTAGAAGATGGTAAATTCTGGCCATAAAGGGATGCACGTGGTCAGCAACAATGCTCAGATAGGCCGAGGCATTCAGACGATGAATGATTGGTATAAAGGGGCCCAAAGTGTGCCAACAAAACATTCCCAACACCATTACAAATTCTGACTCTACCATCTGGGACCAGGCTACCTTTTTTCTGGTCTTCAGCTGTCCAGTTTAGGTGAGCCTGTGCTCACTGCAGCCTCAGATCTCTGTTCTTGGCTGACAGGGGTGAAACCTGACGTGGTCTTCTGCCGTTGTAGCCCAGCTGCCTCAAGGTTTCATGAGTTGTTGTGTTGTGTATTCCGAGATGCTTTTCTACTCAACACAGTCGTAAAGAGTGGCTATCTGGATTACTGCAGTCTTACTGTCAGCTCCAGCCAGTCTGGTCATTCTCCTCTGACCTCTCTCATCAAAAAGGCGTTTCCGTCCGCAGAACTCCTGCTCACTGGATCTTTTTGTGTTTTTTCTTACCAGTCTGAGTAGATTCTGGTGGCTGTTGTGTGTGAAAATCTCAGGAGATCAGCAGTTTCCGAAATACTCAACCCAGTGTGTCTGACATCAACAGTCATGTCATGTTTGAAGTCACTGAGATCACATTTTTTCCTCATTTTGATGTTTGATGTGACCATTAACTTTAGCTCCTGACCTGCATCTGCAAGATTTTATGCACTGCACTGCTGCCACATGACTGGCTGATTGGATAATTTTACGGACAAGCAGGTGTACATGTGTTCCTAATAAAGTGCTCGGTGAGTGTTGATCTAACAACGATTCAGATTGAGTCATGTTTTTGTTTTAGGGTACCACTGGGAGTCCAAAGGGAGCCACTCTTTCCCATCACAATATTGTAAATAATGCTTACTTCCTGGGTCTCCGAATGGGTTATGGATCAAGAGTAAGTCCATATTTATCTCTCGATTTGAAGAAGATGCAGACAGTGAAACGTGGGTAATCTCATTTTCCATATTTCCTCCAGCCTCAGGTGCGAGTGTGTGTGCCTGTACCCATGTACCACTGCTTTGGCTCCGTGCTTGGAGGGATGAGTATGGCCGTGCATGGCATCACGCTTGTCTTCCCTTTCTCTGCCTACAGCAGCCATGCCAATTTAGAGGCCATTCAGAGTGAAAGGTACGACATGCTGCTCACCACCCAAATGACTTTCAAATGTATAGTATTGTGCACTTTCACTGACTACCAACTATTGTTACTCAAGGTGCAACTTCATCTATGGCACTCCCACAATGTTCACCGACATGCTTAGCCACCCAGGTTTACACAAGTATGATTTGTCATCACTTGAATGTGGTAAGAAATTTGAAGGCCCAAACTGTGTTGTACAGAATTTGGTGTTGTTGTGTAACAATGTTTGGACATTATTTGAGGCACCCTTGTCTGCTTGATGTGCTTTAGGAATCATGGCAGGTTCTCCGTGCCCCCCTGAGATTGTGAGAAAACTGAAAACAGATCTGAACATTAAAGAGATAACGGTAGGCGTTTGCATGTCCTGTGCTTTTTCAAATAACGCAAACAAAAAATGAAGAGATGCTACTCCGGCAAAAAAGAACATGTATCCATCATGTTTTAACAGATAGGTTATGGAGCCACTGAGAATAGCCCCATTACATTTATAGGATTCCCAGAAGATAACGAGGACCTGAAGATAAATACTGTTGGATGTATCATGAGCCACACCGAGGTATGCCCCCTTCTTTCGAACAACCGTTATCTAAACATCTCCATGACAACACTGTGACTGACAGTATGACTGTAACTGTAGGCGAAAGTGGCGGACCCCACTACTGGGGAGGTAGTCCCTCTGGGGGCACCGGGAGAGCTGATGATCAGAGGGAGTTGTGTCATGCATGGGTACTGGGACGATCCTGAGAAAACCGGAGAGGTTATCTCCCAGGATCGCTGGTACAGGACAGGGTAAGAAAATTCTTGACTTAGAACCATATACAGCTCAACAGAAGAATGTTTTATGTACAGTGTCTATATGTATATGTACGTTAGTGGCATAGAGGTCGATGCACCACTTGGGAATCCATTTGGGAAATGCTGCATATGGGATTTTTCTCTTCAATTTTCCTCTACACAGTGACACAGCCAGCCTGAACAGTCTGGGATACTGCTGCATTGAAGGGCGTATTAAGGACATGATCATCCGTGGAGGGGAGAACATCTACCCTGCTGAGATAGAGCAATTTCTCTATACGCATCCCAAAGTGCAGGAGGTGCAGGTAAGATTCAAAACCACTGGAGGGCAGCAAAGTATTTCGAAATAGTTGATGGCAACGATGCACAGCGGAGCTATAGTTTTGTCCTTCTCAGCGTGGAAGCAATAGCCCAAACCTCTTCTTTTTGTTGTTGTTGTAAACAATGCGCAGTCTATGAGAATGTATTTCACATATATTTTCTGGAGATGTCACATTAATCGGCTGTGGTGGTTGGTCTGAACTCCGGGTGTTCTGTTTCTCTGTTTCCCAGGTGGTTGGAGTGAAAGATGAGAGGCTGGGTGAGCAGGTGTGTGCCTGCATCAGGCTGAGGCAGGGTCAAACCTCCAGTAGAGAGGAGATAAGAGCGTTCTGCAAAGGACAGGTGAGAGCAGGTGACAAATAGACCTGCCAAGAGCTCAACATATCCAACCTCAGAGCACAGCTGTACACGATGTGGACCGTGGACTGATTATTTATATTTCTGTATGTATGTATGTATGTATGTATATATATATATATATATTTTTTTTTTTTCTTCTAGATTTCTCATTACAAAATCCCACACTATGTGATCTTTGTAACCAGCTACCCCTTGACGGCCTCTGGAAAGGTAACTTCTGCTCTAATACCAATATGTCCAGACCGTCAATATGATTTATAATTAATCAAAATAAAACTAAGACGACTGCTACCTTGTGTTTTTCCAGATCAAGAAGAACGTATTAAAGCAGGATATGGAGAAGCAGCTGGGCCTTTAATTTGTAGACTGGCACCAAGAGCTGAACTGGAACTATACCATTGATTGACTGCTTTAATATCAATGTTGTTTTTGATTCCTTCAATGTTTAAATGTTTATATAAAAATAAAAACTGATTACCTTAACAGTGGGCCTATATCTTTGATCTTTATAGTTCATTACTGACCTTGGTAATCATTGTTGGACTATAAATTCTTAACACAAGGTGTTTCGTCAAACTACATCATCTTTAATTACAATGTATGACACAAGCACACGGCGTATTATCATCTCAATCTTTATTTACTTAAACAATTTTGCCAATTTGATAACGTAATACAATGGCTTTAACCAATGTATGACAGTAAAACTCATTATCTGAACACATGCCATACAGAATCTGAAATAAATAGGGCCTTTATGCCAAATGTCAGTATATACAAATGTGGTAGGCAAAATTACCATCCTTACAAGCTATATACACTAAGGGTAGAACACACTTTAGTAACAGGCTCATAGAGTGCCCAAAGTGACATCGCATATTAAATAACTACGAAAACTGAAGGCTTCCAATATGCTCCAAGATGTCAAGATGGGGACACAAAGATCTATGACAGGAAGAAATTTGTGGGCAAAGTGGATTGAGACAATAATCTAGGATGGAAAATGAATGCATTGCCAATATTCAACCTGCTAACAATCCAAGAGTCAAGTTCGAATTAAGTGATAGTCAGCAAATGTGCTGCATGACACAAAGGCCACACTTTACCAAGAATGCACATACACCAGCCAAAGTTAACAGACAGTCTCAAAAAAGATCCTTGAGTCAGTTTTGTTTTTCTCTGATTATACTTTTGTGTGAGCTGGAGCTTTATAAAACTAAATTCACCTACTCATGTTACGAATCCACCGTGGATAATTGCCATTACATCAGAATGAGGTAAACGAGCCTGTCACAGCACTTGAAAAAAAAAAAAAAAAAAAATACATTTAACATTTAAAAAAGGCAAAACTGTTCCTCCAAAATGCCAATGGATGTCAACAGAGGAAAACACTCGACTGCAAGCGAAACCTGCAAGGACAGGTTTGTTCAAGTGCAGGTTTAACCCAGAAGACAGAACCAGCTGATATTTCCAGCCTGTAACATGGAGACTACTTCCAGATTAATTACAGAAAGTAGCCAGTAACAAGAAGAAAGACTGCACTATAGCTACATGGCTTTGAACGATCAACATTCACTTCAGTCATGAATATGGGGTCCAACAACACCTCTTCAGCCCCACATCACATATGCACACATGCAAGAAGATTGCAAATAGGAAATATTGCATTTTAAAGCATATTGTGAGATAAATTAATTAATATGAACATATCCCTTTTTAAATATAATACATTCTAAATTGAAATTAGTTTAACTGTGCAATTTAAGTGAAAAATACAGGAAAAAAAGAAGGTTAAGATGAAGCTGTAGTCTGTTAAGGACCTTTTGTCAGGGATAGTAGTTTTCAAATGAACAGCGGAACTAAGAATACAGCCAGTTCAGGGTTGACATCTAGAGAACAACACATTGCAATGACATTCATACAAGCACAGTACAGTACAGCTTTAGGCACATGCAAGTATGTGGTAGGAACATATGCACAGTTAATTGTGCGCCTACTCACAGATGCATTGAGAGCTGCAAACTGGAGGCAAGTTAATTGTATAGTCAAGCCTCACTTCCACACATCAAGTTCAAAAATTCACAATCCCAAACAGGCCAACGCACACATCACTCTTCCTTTCAAACCCGCTCTCTCTCTCTCTCTCACACTCACACACACACAAACACACACACACACACACACACACACACAAAAAAATGTAATGGTATTTCAAGTGTCCTCTCTGTTCCCACATTGTCCTGGGTGGATAGGAGTTTCACTAGAGCTTTGTGTGGCATGGGGACGCCTCACACACTCAGAGGCAGCATGCCTGGTGGAGACACAGTTCTGGATGATGCCATGGAGGTCAAGGAGCTAGGATCCAATCCATTAACAGTCCTACAGTTGCCAAGGACACGCATAACATAAGTAAACATGGACAGACTAACAAATATGAAAAAACAGCAGGTATAATACACTAATTATTTTCTGCACATTTTCAGGTTATGGTGTGACCTGAATTTGAACTCAGGCAAATCTGAGTTTGTCAAACTGTGTTCTAGGTTGAGAAATAACCGGGGACTCACGTTTTGTCAAAGTAAGAGGTATGTAGAGAGTGAGAGAATTTGGTGGCATTGCTGTTGATGAGTGTGCCATTGTCGGTGGAGAAATTTTTTCTCGCTGCCTGGTCTTTGGCAAAGTTCCTGCAGGCGGCGAGTTTGGACTCCAAGGCCTAGGGACAAAATAGGAAACACAATCTGCATTTAGCCTCATCACAAACATACAGTATGTCTGGTTGTTCTGTGGCTGATGAGACATTGTTCCTCAGTGCTCTGCAAGCTATTCAGAATAATATAGCATTTTCTGAGTTCACTTTGTCAGCCCTAAAATACCACAACGCTGTATCCAAAATGATTTTTTTTAAAAAGTAGATTTTTCATTTAAAAGGAATAACACCTACCCCAACTTTCCTCAGGAGATCACCAACAATGTTAAGAGCTGAGATTCTAGCAGAGGGAGTGAGGGATGAGCTGCCACAGCCGTTGGTCAAAGCTAGATCAAACAAGCCAATATTAGTACACATAGCAGTTCATTTTCCATCTCCAGTGTTCAAATATAAGAGTGAGATCAATCCCGACCTTTTGGGTTGATGAAGGGGTTCTCTATGCTCTTTCCTACAGGTGTGGCTGGGAGGGATAAAGAGGCCTGTACTGCAGAATCTATCTTGTCGATGTCTAAGGTGGGTGAGCTGGGTGCCGACATCCTATCTGTAGTCCGCTCCCGTACTGCCAGCTCCTGTCTCAGGTCTGCAGAAGACAGAATCAAACTCATGAAATACTCCTCCACTGGCACCTCACACATGGCTACAGCACCTGACATGTTGCCTGCAAAAGGGCAGATCGGATTCCCCTTGGCTTTGCCTTTACCTCGTGCTTCATCTTTCAGCCGCTGCACAGATACTAGAAGAGACTCCTTCTCATCCAGCTCACTCTCCAGGAAGGCATTTCTCTCAATGGCCTGGTTCAAACGGCCCTCAAAGTCCTCAAGAGACACAATTGTAGCCCTGCACATAGAAAATGAGGGGCACAACTGTTAATATCTTTCATGGTCATTACTCTAGCTCCAAAACGTGAGAACCATCACAGAATCCCCAGAATGTGATAGCAGGGCATCAATTATAGAACCGCTATGTTTGGTAGTCTGTAAATTAATACATCTTTCATTGTATTGATTGAACTGAAACACGTGGGATGATGTGCTTTTTGTGATACGACAGAGAACGCTCTTGCAATGCACGAAAATGTTATCTGGCCAATTACTGTTGTTTATATTCTTCAAACCCTGACAACCTAACAAGAAGTAAATAAGGACAGTGGCATTAAAATCATCAAAATATGTCACAAATACTATCTACTATATCTACTCTAAGCTTTCATCTCATTTCAAAATAGCAGAATGAAAGATGTTGTGCTTTTTGTTGCAGTGTGCTACAATAATGCATACGTTGACCAAAATGTACTTAATCACTCTGACCTTTTGGCTCTCTCCAGGTCGTCGTTCGCCTGCTCAAGCTCACGGACATATTTGTGGAGCTGCTCCTTGATGCTTCGTGTCTGGCCAAGATCATCTTCTAGCACGGAAATCTGTTTGTAACTCTGGGCATACTGCTGCTCCAGCTTCTCCTGATGGAGACGGAGAGAATAAAGAAGAGAACAGCGCTCGGAAATGAGTGTATGTAGGAAAACAAGGACATCAGAGAGACCTGTTTTTCCAGGAAACATATGCTGTCATTCCTTTTTGGTAGGCATGCTGTGTGAAAGTACCATTTCCTATTTTATTTCATTAACAGCCTTTAACAACACAGGGGGAAACCTGGTGAGTCATACGATCATGAGACAGCATGTAAAGATGTTCTTCCACATTACTTCACTTTCATAGGGCCTCTTTGTTTCCTGGGTAGGCCCTGTGGCTCATTTGCTGGGGGGTACTTTACGGTACAGTCAGTGCTAGGGGCTGCATGCCTGTATTGTGGCACGCTGAGGCACAAGGACAGGAAAGAATGATTCATGGTCTCTCTGGTTCATTTACGCAGTTTGTTTTTAGCATTAGCTGCTGCAAGCATGCTCACATGTTGGGTCATGTGAAAAAATAAAATAAAATCACAATGCTTTTCAGCCTAGTGCACAGGAGGAACGGTAGTATCCTCAATGTATATATGGTGATTTGCTGAACGATGTAGATGATCACCAAAGGAGCACACTGAAAATTCTGACTAGTGATAATGCCTGCTGTGGTTAACAACCAAACATGTCCTTGCAGTTTTCTATTTTCTTCCTCCTTATCCTGACATCCAATTAAGGAGTGCTGGAGGATTACCTAAGGGCATGCCATATTAACACCTGCCATACAAATCAGACATTGGACCTTGTCCTCAGGATTCAACAGATGACATAACCTCTTAAGTAACCACAAATGACTTGATTAGTGACCTAACCCACAGCCGAATTCCAAAATAACTTTCACAGCAAGTCAGCGGGCGCTGTTACCCTGAGGTTGGCCACTTCGTTCTTCAGTCTCTCGTTTTCAGACTGCAGGTCTCGGAGGCGGTGTTCGGCCTGGCCAAGCTGTGCCTCCAACTCAGCTTCCAGTTCACGGCTGCCCTCCTGGAACTCCTGCAGCTCCTCCTGTGCATCATGGCAACTGGATGGTACACACACACACACACACAGACAATGTGGGGAAAAACATAAACAGTCATTGTCAATTACCAGCTACCCTGTTCATCATCCACCATTCAATTGTGTAGAGCTGAATGGCCGAATGACCGCGGGCATGAGCTCTGGAAAACTGACTGGCTTTTGTCCTGTAAGATGAGCCAGGCTCAGGCATGTTCTAGCAGCTTTATCTCTACTGGCCAGAAATAAACCTGCATGAAAAGCCATTCAGATACTTGCAGCTTTTTAACCTCCAATCCTGCCTCTGCCAAACAGGAAATTGTGTGCTGCTCAGCATTGTCGAGTTAAGCATTCTAAATATATAGACAGCCCTAAAGAGACAGCTGAACTGTGACACTAGTTGTGTTTCAGAAGTAGCTCAGAAAAACAGGCTTGCTGTCATGTGTCCGCAGCTGTAGGAGGGGTTAAGGGTCAGGGATGAAGAGAAAATGAGAGGGCAAAGAAACAGGATGAGGATACGGGTTAAGAAACAGGATGTGTGCACACGCTGGTCAGCACTGACCCTTCATGGGCAACCTTTGGAAAAAAAAAACACAGGATTATTTATTACCTAGTTTCTGCTGTGTGTGTGTGTGTGTGTGTGTGTGTACATGTGTATCTACTTAAGTAAATACGTCAATGTAGAGTAGGAAGGAAAATGAATCAGTGTTCAGTGCTATAATCTCTGAATTGAAGTAATCTGAACTGACCCTAATTTGTCTGCCTGTTGTGGGTGACACCATAGTTTACACTGCCCTGAGATCAGCTGACTTGTGCTGGGAGAATGGCCTCTCAGTGGCTCTGCACAACCGTGGAATCCATGAATCAGTTGTTGTGCAGGGCTCGTTCCACACATACCAGCGCCACAGAGGCTGCTTCATCAGCACGCTGGGCTCTGTAACTTCCCTGTTTAACCTTCCTCACGCTTCTCACAACTCAAAATGACCAAGAGAACCAAATATGTGTGACCTAGAGGTAACTAAATAACTGTGTGAGTGTGTGAATATTAGCACTAAATGTGGTAAAATACAAATGCATTTCACATGACTTAGTCTTTTAGTGATGATTGGAGACTGTATGCTGTCCAAGTAGCCTGGTGACAACAAAAGGGAAAAAGTCAAAAAATAAATAAATAAATAAATCACTTCAGGTAGATAACTTCTCAACAGGTACCTAACACTGTATGTTGGCACTGTGACTGGTTTAATGTAAAAGTGAGAAAACGTATGCAGCAAAACATGTGAGAGAAAAGCCATGGCTAACTACTGTCTATACTTGGCGGTTTTTTTTTTCCATGGGTTGATGCTTTTTTTTTTTTTTTCCTACAATATGTACCCACAGTGGGAATTTCTTAGAAAACCACCAGGATTTAAACCTTCTCTGTGCGGTTTTACACTTTCTCTGCGAGAACAATCTGCCCCAACTCCACAAATAATAAAATATAATAGGCAGACTGAGTTCAACAGACCGAGTTTAACAAAGATTTGCAAGACACTCATGAGCACCGCTGCTGCCTATCCCCACATACGCTCTGGCCTCCGTTTAAGAAATCAAAGATGTAGTCATTTCCTCCCGAGTAAGCCACAGCAGTTTGTGGGCACTGATTTCAAAAAGCTTGTCAGGACATTTTTTTATTATATGGCTAAACACAGTCTTTCTGTGCTGAAGCCTTTAAGCATAGATGTATCCACAAAAAAAAAAAAAAATTGAAAACATTTGATTACAGATAATGAGAAAATGATTGTGTAATCACATCTTTCCAAGCTAAAGACAAAACATCATATTCAGCAAAATAGCATCCGCCTATTATGCAAGAATGACATCTTCAACTTTTAAAACAAAGTTGTCTGACTGCTGCTGGGAGTTTTGAATGTTTTCCGAGTTTTTATCTAATATGGGGGATTGCTTTCAACTGATATTTGGTTGAAAGTCCTTGCAAGACAGATCACAAAGTAAACTGTTAGACATTTTTACATAACCCAATTTTCAAGAATGAGCCTAGAGAGCAAACAGTAATATTCTTCATGTACAGAAAGCTGAGAACACAATAGAACATCTAGTCCATATTCATGTGCATAGTCCATCGTGAATGATTTTAGTGAGATGTTAAACATGGATAGAGACATTATGCTACACAGGCCAGCTCACACAGCAAAAGCAATTCAGTAAAAAAATATTATCTCATCAAATGAGAATTAAACCATGTTTCCCTACCTTTTCTTATATTTGAGGGCTTGTGACTTCCAGTAATCAACTTCCTCATCCTTTGACGAAAATTTGGGAATCATCTCTGTGTCCATGTCAGGGCACCCTGAGGATTAAATAGACATATTTATTAGCCTCACAGCCATTTGTATCAGCTAGGAGTGTATATATGAGAATTATGCAAGGTTAGCATCTGCAAGCATTTAGAAAAAGAAAAAACAGCGGCTGACTCAAGCATGGTGAAACACTTTCACTATTTGCACCCTTTGGCATGTGGAATTAGGTAGAGTGCACTCCCTTCTTATCTCGTAGCTGAACAACGAGACAAATCAAGATTAAAAACGGCCCTCTCTTAACTCGAAAGTGGCAAACAAAGCCGGAGCGCCCTGGCCATGTCAGCCTGTAACTGAGGTCATGTCATCCTTAGTTACTCATGGATCAGTGGCCCTAGCCGCAGCCTCTGATGAAAATTTACCCACTGAAAAAATCCGAGTCAGTGGCCAGAATGACGAGCCTTTTCTACAACAGCCTCGATGACCGGCCCCAGTAGAAGAAGGCGTCAATGAATCATTAAAGTTCTAACTTTACTTCTAACAGCTCAACTCATGTGACATCAACGTAACTAATTCATTCGCAGCAATCCATGTTAATTAAGTGCGGCTGACGCCAGATAGATCAAACCTGTCTGATGTCGCCTAGTTCTGAAGTTTTGACAAAGTGTTAAAACTTTTTCATCTTCCTTCCTGTTAACACTTTACTAGACGTTTGTTCCTCTTTTCTGGTGAGCTACTAAACTCTGCCTCACTCTGTGATCCATGTGGACCTACAAGGCAGGTTTCAGGAAATTATTAAACACATCTGGAAAGAGCCGCTGTGTGTGTTCAGTGCGTGTTCAGTGTGTGTGGAGGGGGGGGGCAACTGCTGCCCCAAGCACTACCATTGCTCCTAGGGATGTCCAGCAGATAGGCTATTTATAAGGCCTGGGGGATTTGGTTTGATTACTGTTAAAACTGTCCGTGCAAAAAGTGTTTATATAAATAAGAAAATCTAGTGGCATATGTTACTGTAGCCATTATTATTATTATATTTTGGACAGACTAGCTTGGGTTGGGCTTAGGCAAGGCTGAGGATATGTTATTTTCCTTGCCAAGAAGAAGAAAATGGTCTAGACTCAGAGGCACATTCCTCTGAGATGGCGTCAGCAACAGTTTACTCGCTGCAGGCCCCTCATGTGTCAGTACACTACTCTGGAAATAACAAAGGAAACTGGGGTCCAAAATACCGTAAGGGTGGAGAGAGCAAATTGTTTCAAAGCTGCTAATGACATAACATGTTCATCATATGAGTAATGAGTGCTTCCAAATCTCTCCTGGCAACCACCCAAAATTTTTCTTCTGATTATGTGCAGAGACCGGAAGTTCCAGGTAATCTAGCAAACATGGCGGATCTCTATTTGTTATGATGCTGAACGTGACCCTGTGCTTTTTCCATTGATCTCTGTGGGTCTCCAGAAAGGCAGGAGGCACAGGAAACTGTTTCCATGGCGATTCGGATCAAAGTCCTAAACAGGAAAAAGGGCCCCCTTCGAGAAAAGACATGGCTATTCATTAGCCCACTGACCAGTGACAGAATACCTAAATCTAATGGGCCCAAAGAGATTTACCCCCTCCCAAAGCTATTTCCCATATTCAGGATAGACGAGGTCAGAGCGCCGATGTACTGGTAACAGTATACATCACTTAAAATGAGATGAAAAGCTTCGGCTATATCACGTAACAGGTCAAGTGCCGAGACTCTGCCAGAATACATGACAGCTCCTGTTCTCTCTCTCTCTCTCCCTCTCTCTCATTTCTGCATCCTTCAGAGCGGTGCCAGCTTGACCCCTGGATCTATTTGTCTGCTGTAACAATACCCAGCAGACACGGTGACAGTGACAATTCACTTACGGCGGAGACATCTGGAAATTACGGACTGGGGAAGGTAGTAGTGAAGGGACAGTTTCCTTTCCCACAGTCGTGTCTCTACATCCTCTTTTTGCTGTAGATGACTAGGTGCTTACTAAGAATTTAAGCGCCGACACTGATGTAGTCAGATTTCTATATTTGGGGCCTGAGAGAGGGGCGAGGAGGATAACACGAATGCTTTTATCAAACTGTCTTGTTTGTTCGCTCTAATGCGAATAATAATCAGACCTACAGCTTTACAGGGTGTGGTGTTGGTGTTAGCCAGACCTGGGCCCATATTTTGTTCCTTTGTGTTATGGGTTAGCAGCAGGAGAACGTGTAGTTTTGCTAGGAAAATGCTAGAAGTTCAATATAACAAGTCAGGGAAATTAAAGTGAACATTAGAAACCCACACTAGGAGGCTCTACTGTAAAGATGACAGCTGACATTCCTCATAAATAACCGGTGGATCATTTACAGCCAATATTTTTCACTTTACAAAACTTAATACGCTAGAGCATCCCTGAAGAAAAAGAGGAAAAAAAACTAACACAGTAAGATTTTTCGGGCCAGGTTTGGCTGAACTGCGGCAGGTTGTCATTTAGGTCGCTTATTTAAAAGGCTGATATGGCGCGGTTCGACAGACGGTACGGAGGCATAGCTTGAAACCAAACTGTACGCTTCTTCGTGTTCAAAGAGAACGGACGGCAGGGGAAAAAAAAAGTGAAAACCAATGGCGTATGAAAGCAAACAAACAAGAAAACTAACAAACAAAAAAAACTAAATCAAAGCTGAAACCGAGCGTCTCGCCGGACACACGGGAGCCGCGGCCGAGCCCGGCATCATTACGCCCGCAAGTCAAACGCGAAACACATCAAAAAACGGAAGAAGCGAACCGCTGAGTTACGTTACCTGCTCATGTCCAACCGGTGCCCAACTGTCCTCTGTCTCGGCAGGTCGCCTTCCAGCCGGTGTTACATCCAACGCGCGCGCGCACACACACACACACACCCACGCGCGCACACACACCTTCTCTTCCCCCCCCCCCTCCCTTGGCCTGGCCTCCGATGATGCTGAAGTGACCGAGCTGTGTTTAGGAAATTGCCAACGCGTCTCCCGGAACCGACGTAGGTCCCGACATGGACGTGCGCGCTGACGTAATTGGCGTTGACGTCGGAAATGGGTAGGGCGACTGTAGAAGTAGATTCGGCTAGACAGGACATAAAGCCGGTGGCCCGGGACCGGTTTAGAGGGGGTCGTAATATATTGGGAATATTTTTATTTTTGAGCTAAAGACCCCAACATTGATTTTTATTATAAATGTGACGATTATTATCGGATTTTTATTTTTTAAATGTCGTTTTTCAAATAAAAAAAGATGACCATTATTTTCTGTTTTCTGCCACAGTTTCACATATTTTATGAATTCTAAAATGTCATCAAAACAAAGATTAAAACACTCAGAGTTCATTCATTCTCTTTTCTTTTGAGTGCCGTTGTCCTTGTCCTTTATATTTTGTTTTTCCCCCTTCATTTCCATTGATAATATTTAATGCTTGGACTGTGATGAAATGCAATTTTATTTTTGTTAATAAAGTCTTTTGAGAGAGAGAGAGAGAGAGAGAGAAAGTAGATCTGCTAGATTCAGATTTGTAGATTTTTAGCAGCACAAGTTGCCACAAGGTGGCACATGATGTCAGGCAATGAACCACCACACGTGGTTGGGGAACATCAAGAGCCCAACGTTCCCTCCTAGTTTTATAAAGTGCACCATATTTAGCCTACCTGATAGTTATCCGTTAACCTACTTATAGTTCGTTATGTCCTCATTCTCTGTTAAAATTTTTTTTAACCTAATTTAGCTTTGAAATATGCGGTGATGGTTTGATATTCTAATTTCTCAAATGTTCCTACACCACTGCCATCTTTCCTTTTTGTCTCACAGGCTACCGGATGCTGAATGTACATTTTTTTTAAAAAAAAAAGCTGCGATTCAACCATTTATTTGATATTTTTGACAGCCTACAGTCTGAGCTAGACACACTGGCAATGGAATAGAATAGAATTAAAGCTATAGCTTCAATTCTATTTATTTTATTAATTAGGGGCGCGATATTGTCCCAAATTAATGCATTTGTGTCGGAGAAGACACTGGATCGAAAAACAAGAACTGGGCTTATAAGTAACATTATTAATTTGGAATGGTTATTGTGAAATCAAACCCACTTTGGAATCACTACACCGTATAAGCTGCAGCTCTGAAAAAACATAAGAAAGAAAAGCCAGTATATAGTTCCTACTATGAAGAGCATGAAACGTGAACCAGCTTGGCCGCTTGAACTGGCAATAATCCTTCCAGGGGACCCAACCAGTCAAGTCACAGCAGCCACAGGTGGCAGGCCCTGTTTTACAGGGCGCCGCTCTCGCCTCCACCCAACGCCAAAAGTAAAGAAAGTCATGCGCTGAGGGAGACATAACTTGGATAGGGCTTCACACTACAGATACCAGGGAGTCTATTTTTGGTCTGAGTAATTTCGGCAATAGCCCGACTCTCTTGCTGCGGTGGTTATTTTCCCTTCCATGGCATTTTACAAAGAAGATAGCCAGGAGGACGCACGAGAGTGCCCAGTGTGCTACGAGTGTCTGTTGGGCACCGAAAGGACTCTGAGCTGCGGACATGTCTTCTGCCACGACTGCCTGGTCAAAACGCTGGTCAGCATCAACAGCGATGGGAACATCAGAGACACAATCGTTTGCCCCATCTGCCGAAATCTTACATTCATCAAGAAACAAAAGGAAGCGCCGGCGTCCCTGGAGGCGGACAAGGATCCACACGAGGGGCAGACCCTGGAGGTGCCTCTCCCTCGGCCACTGGGACAGCCCCAGAGCGCACAGCGCACCTCCGGGGACACTTTACCGAGGGGAGTTAATCGGATCGCCCACTGCTTCAGGGGGATCTCTGAGCGAGCCCGTCGCCAGAGGTTGATCAGCCCCAGCCACAATGCATCTCAGATCTTTATCATAAGCGCCCAAGGGCGACCCATGGCAGAGGAAGATGCGCTCGGCGTTGTGATGACTGTGGTTCAGCCCCAGCGCAGGCGAAGGCGCAGGATTTGCACAACTGCACGATGCCTGCTCTTTTTGCTGTCAGCGTTTACTGTCCTCGCACTGGTGGCTGCAACTTTGCCCTGGATTTTGTTGGCATAGCCCAGTGATACGGATGCTGGGATTATGAAGTGCCAATTGTGAATGATGAACTGACATTTCTAGAAAAAAAACTCTCTCTAAATTTCCACAAATTCATAATAATAATCTGAGTATTGCAATGTGTATTCGATCCACTGAAAATGCATAATTCTGTATATAGTTTAGTTTGCAACATGGTTTTTAAGATATGAGCAGGCTTTTCAGTTTCCTTCCCCGATTTTAAGGAAAAAAGTCAGGGAGTTTATAGGCATGCCTAACTCCTTTATGCAGATTACCAAGCAACAGTCTAAAGTAAAGTAAAGGTTAGGAAAGCCTCGACAGCTAAGCCTTTTGTTTTGCATTCCTGTCTGTGACAAGTTCTACCTGTTTTATGAGAAGCATACACAAAGGAAACTTTAACAATGTCAAAGCACATCCAAAAGTTGGTAAATTCAACGAGAGTGGACATTTTTAGGGTCTAATTTAAACAGTTATTTAGGAAAAAATGCAAATGAAAATCGTTTAAACCTACATAACCCCGCTGCTGTTAAAGCAGTTCAATTCATTGTTGTGTTACCCTGTTGTTGGATACCCTGTTTCCAACCAGCAGGCAATAACAATATGGGGAAAAGCTGCAAACTACAGGCGTATCAACAGCTATCTCACTTTCAGAGTTGTTTTGTGTGTCTGCAGACGTCATCAGAGGAAAAACAAAGGGGTTAGATTTTGGTTGCAAGACATGAGCTGGGTTAAGTGAGGGAGCAAAGTGTGATAATGAAGACGATGTTAAAACAGCTGGGGTGCCATGTTGACAGACTTTCTCTCCTCCTCACATCACAAGGAGAAGTGTCAGACATTTAAAAAACATTCTCACACAATTTCCATTTTACACTGTGATCTCAGACATGCGGAAAAGTGATGAACTGGATGACTAGATGGAGTAACTGTTTGCATTGGTCCCTTCAGTACCACCCATTGCAGCATGTGAGTGGCTTCCCTGGCAGTGTGTATAAAGACGCTGTAAACGGTGTCACCTTTGAAGCCTTCAGTAAGAAATAATTGATGCCCCCATGGCAGTCTGAAGGAGATAGACAGGCAGGTAGGGATGAGCTGAGCCTGGCTGATTGCCGTAAGGAGATACACTGCTGGACTGTAGCATTAGATTACCACTGACTCTTTAAGAATACAGATGGAGACAGCAGAGAGGGGTTTATTGGGTTTATTTTTGCAAAAATAAGAAATCAATAGAAGTTACGAAAAAACTGAAAAATAAAATAATGTGGCAGTCGATTTCTTAGAAACAAGTCTAATTCTAATTCCTCTTGAGCAGGGAGTTAAAACATTTGCACACTTGCAGTGCATTACACAGCCTGAGGTGGAGGCTCCGGCTGTGTACCGCACTGCAAGTGATGACTAATGAAAGACTAGTTCTCAGAATGAACTTTATCCGTATCACCACCATCCTGACAAACCTGGACACTCCTACTTTCTTCCTGTGGCAAGCCTTCCGTCATCCCGCTGGGCCAGTCCTACAGGTTACACATTTTAAGAGGCTTCTGCTTTCTGGCCCTACCTGGTTTCTCTGAGTATTGGAGGAGGATAATAATGATTTAATTCATTCGATAAATCCGACTTTTTCCTGTTTGTGGCTGTTTGTGTCAGTCCATGGACCAAAATGAATCCAAAAATTGTAAAAGCCACGGCAAAGAGACAACAGCTGAAAAAGAATAATAGCAGGACTTTATTCAGGTCAAATTACGACAGTGTCAAGAGTGAAAAAAATGCTCAATGAATCAGCTGTTGGTAGTCTCACCACAACTAAGCTAACGCTATTGTATATGTATTCCTAAACTTTAGGCAGTGGTGGAAGAAGAGCTCAGATCCTTTACTTAAGTACCAGTACAACAGTGTTCAAGTACTCGGTTTTTACAAATAAAAACCTTGCGTTAAAAATCCTACTTAAGTAAAAGTACAGATGTATTATTAGGAAAATGTACTTAAGTAAAAGAACTGATTCTGTGGTAAAATTTCCCTTGTGACTGATTATATTATATATGAAATTATTAGCTTGTTAATACTGATGCATCAACACATGAGCAGCATTTTATTGCCGAGGTAGGGCTAGTTTTACCTACTTTTCACCACCGCAAAATAAATCTGTGTATGATGATTAAATTGAGGTAATGAAGAAAAACCAAAGTTCTGATACAATCATCCTTTTGAATTTTAAGAACCTTTAGAGTTTTGGTGTTTAGAACCAAAAATATCTCTTTGGTGGAAATGCTAACAATGCATTTATCAGGGCAGTTTTCACTTAAACAGTGACATTTTATGGGCAAACAAAGGTCTTGAGTAACAGTTCTATTTTTTCTAAAAAAAAACAAAAACAACAAACTGAAATAAAACCCACATGAACCAGGTGAGATTATTAAAAATGTAGAGTTTAATATATATATTTATTTCTGACATTCTGATAAGGATTGCAGGTAGGCTTCACAGTACACACTGTGTTCCACTTGATATGCTAAGCAGAGGAGGAAGGGGTGGGCATGGTGGGCTTGACAAGCGGCAGGTTTTGTTTGTACACTAGTAGTGAAAGCAGAAGGAGGCAGTACATCCACAGGCAACGTCCACTCCTCTACCGCACGGCTCAAAACCCATTCAGGACCATTTATTGTGATCCACATTCTCTGGAGTCCATCAGTACGCTTTATTCATTGACCCTCTTACAATCCCGAAAAAGACAGTGAATGACACAAAATGTGGATTATCAAAAGACTATCTAAGCGCATGCATGACACTATTTCGGATTTTCCTTTTTTTCTCATTTAAAATCACCCCCACAAAATGTAAACAAATTGAGCTTTACTTTAGACCAACATACTTGGTGGTGAGGTGAGGTAGGAAATATAATCCTACAGTAGTTAAAATGCTTGATAAAACTACGTAACAGTGTACTATTAGGTGCAAAAAAGTGGCTCTTACGAATATACTCTTGAAAACTGCTGTAAAGTTCATTTGCTGTCTGAAATTAGAAATGCGATGAAATTCTCACTCGTGTTTTGGGGGGAGGATACAGACATTATTTCTTTTCAGCAGCATAATAATCACACCTATAATGAATATGAATGCATGCTTTCAGGTGGCTGTAAGTTCCAGTTTTTATGCACAAAAGCATTACAGTAATACTGCCCTGTACTGATAATAATACATGCCAACAGGCCCTAAGTAACCTTATTCCAAAAACTAGCTCTCAATTGTCCTGTTAGTTATTACAAAAACAGGTACCCTACCGTTTGAAATCTGAGTGAGTCACATTCAGAGATACCCCTGCCTCCTCGTATAAATGTATGGATCCGGCAAAGACAATGAAACCTCTAGTACACATTGATTAGGCCCATAGTTCCAAAATAATAACCAGTGTGAGGGCACTTGCAATCGTTGTCATAAAATCACCACAGCTATCAATATAATCATCAACATCACCAAACTCTTCAGAAACATAGTCCATTGAGAACACACACTGAGGCAAACCATGGATCACTTTTGGAGAGAGGTCAGTCTCTTTGTAAGAAGTTAACTCACACACACACACACACACACACACACACACATACACACACACACACACACGAAAAAAAACTCCAAACTTAAAAAAAAATTGCTTTGCAATAAAATTAATGGCTTTTTTGGGAAGGGTGACTTTGACCACTTTTTGGACTGAGGTGGATCAGTAAACACTGTAATTGCACTTAAATTGACAAAATTATTGTCCTAAGACATTCTGCATGAAATTAAAAAAAGTGACACTGCAGCATCTGTTATCTGATGAATTTGAAATACCTCTAATTAATCATCTGCTGTGAGAATACCAAGAAAGGACACAAACATTTTCCAATTTAGAAAGTGATACAGCAGGTGTGCCAAATTTGACTACACATTAGCTTTTCTGATTGAATAAGCAAGTATTTTTACTTTGCTATAGTCAGTCCAAAAATATGGGCTTAGGACTACATTTAGCCTCATTATATCTTAATTACATGGTCCAAGTGGGCTCAAAGTATTATAATTATTTACACAGAAATCTATCAAATGAGTGATTAAAAAAGAAGAAAAGATAGGGTATTGGTGTGTAACTCATTAGCGCTCTAGCATGCCTGAAGTCAAAGCAAAGGAGACAGAATTGGAAAGACCACAATTGATTTCTAGCAGAAATAACATTCTGCATTTCTGCTGCAGCATCATTGTTACCTGGTGGTAAAGTGAAAGATTATGAATCTACAGTAGACCTGTTCATTGTGTGCAGGGACAAAAATAACATCAAATTTTTAATCATTACATTTTCTACACATGATAAATATCAGCACATATATTATTTTATATATTCAAGATATGCATTTTACATATACCTTTCCTCTCAGATTTATATACATCAATTTATGTACAGTCTTTGTATTTACACTAGGGGTCAAAGGTCACTGAACCTGAAGCACTTGAAACAAGGTTAAGAGAGAGAATCATATGAACCGAAAGGCAGTGTGTTCATCCATCCGTTATCATCAAACTGTAACAGCACATGGGGTAGTCTAAATTTACTCTCCAAGGAAAACAACAACAGAAACACTCACACAAAATAAAACACTGCCATTCTGAGCCCCTTGATCCGAAGCAGTTCGATCCCACTGGTGCTTTCTTCATAACCGAATAACAGATGTTATTAGTTCAAAAACTTGAATTTACAGTAACATTCTTCTTATACTGTGCTGGTATAAAGTGTGTTAAAGTGGGTTCACCTGTATGAAGGTAAATGTCAGGTAAAGATCTACAGTTTTAATAGAAGTGATAGAAGAGGGGGAAATCGAAACTGGGTGTGATAAGACTCAAACTGCATTTAATGTTCCGTCTTGCATGCGCAACTGGCTGGGCTCAGCATTTTCCTAATGTGCACAAAGCTTGAATACCCTGTGAGCAATATAACCAGATTACTCTCTCACTCCTTCTCTCTGTTTAACCCTGAGGATGGGCTTTGCTCCTAACCACGTCAGGCTCTGAGTTTCCCTAAACAAAAGTTGAACATCTCATGAATATCACATTGCAATTTCATTGCACGTTCCAATAAGGCAAAAAAAGAAATTGAAAAAAGCACAGGAAATACAAACCACTGCATCAAACAACCAAGATGAACAAAGCAAAGCCAAAGATAAAAGTAACAACTGAAAAAATATTTTAATTTAATACTCATCTATATTCCGGTCTTTCCTCCTAAAGGCAACTGTTCCTCCACTATGGCATTTTGGTGTTCTTTTGTAGTCACATTTACGTACTAGCGAGCAATAATAAGAGATGTGTTTCGTTGCAGCCTGTAGCAGATGTGAGGGAGGGTTCGAGTTCTGGTTTCAGGTGGGCATTGGTGAGGCCAATCGGTGTTTCCATCAGGCCTTGGCGGCGACAGTTAAAGAGTATGTACAGCCATAGGGGTGCTGGTAAGCTGTGATGCCTTAGGGTCATAGGTCATAGAGTGGTGCTCTGGGGCTCCTCCTCAGGCACAGCATCCCCCTCTGGAGAGTCTGTCACTGCCAGGGACCTCCTGCAGGGGGCACCGCTGAACTCATCGATGAGGCTGTCCAGATTGACATTGATGGAGGGGATTTCATAATTGAAGATATCTAATGGTGAGCATGGTGGGAAATGTGAGTATGAGGAGCAGAATGGTGGAAATGGTGATGATGAGCAACAGGAGGAGGAGAAGAGGGCGTATGATGGTGATAATGAGGTGTAAGAAACGGAAGAGAGCAGAAATTATATTAATCGTTTTGAGTCTGAGCTCATGGTAAGTGGCATATGATGTCTGCCCTGATTGGAAGAATCAGTAGATTACATGTGCTTCACATTCTAGGCAGGGGTGTTTCCTGTGTCTTGCTAGTCACACCTGGACAAACGTGGTGGCGACCACTGTGGCACCTCACAGCTTTTTGTGTCTTTTGAGACAACAACAACAGATATTTTGCCAGATAAAATACAATAACAGGTCAAGATGACTGCACAATGACACGTTACTGTACACGTTTACAACAATGGCCAGATAAACCAACACAGAGGCAACAAGATGTGTGTGGAACTCTGTGGAAAAATGGCACCAAGACACCAAGTGGGCTTGAAGTAACAATGGAAATCTCGTGAGGACTGGATATTTGCACTAAATATAGATATATTCTTAAGTGCTGCTGCATTTACTGAAAGCAGCAGGTCCAAGCAGAGACTGATCACTAGTCCTGTGTAGGAATGAGATGGAGCGTGGCAGTGTAGTAAGAAGGAGGAGAGATTATAAAAAGCGATGAACCTGCCAAAGGAGGACTGGGGGTTACCTGTGGCCCCCGATACCGGTAGCAGCAGCGTTAGAGGGGCATGTCTGCTGGCATAGGGCTGGGAATGCGGAACGAAAGGAGGGGGGGCTTTAAGATGGACCTTTTATAAGCAACGGCATCTGCAATGTGAGCGCAGTGTGGTGCACTCTGGGAAGTCCTTAAGCCATGCATTACTGGTCGAACCACAACGCCATGCAAAGATTTAATAATGTCAACCTGCCAATGGGTAATAGGGAAGATTTTCTGATTGAGCGCTATAGGTAGGTACGATTGAGGCAGGCTGCAGGAGACCCCAGAGGCAGCCACGGCATGAGGCCAGGCAGTGAGATGGAGCGCATTGGGCGGGGGCGATCTGGCTTACCCTAAAAGTCCCCCTCACACTTAGCCCACACTGAATCCCTGGCCTCACACAGCTGCAAGGTACACAATAGTAGCAGGGGGAACAAGAGAATGATAAATATAACAAAGTGACAGAAGGACTGGTATATATTGACAGAACACCTCATCATCAGAACATCATGCTGTGGATATAATGTGGGGCTTCTCTGGCTACGTTTCCACGCCTGCTACGCAGCAAGCGAGACTGGACTGGTGTGAACCGTGTAAGCCTCTGACCTACCTCTGCCGAGTGAGGGTCTGGGTAACACAGATAAACAGAGAGCACATGATGAATCTAATGGCAACTTCCATACAAGCAGGACGAGCTATGCTTCTCTGATGTTTCCACACATTACCCAGAAACATCATCACATAACACAAGCAATGAATACATAGGTCAGTAGTTCTGCTCACTACAATAGCACAAAAATGCTAATATTTACATTGTATAATTGTCAGGCATCTGTGTCTAAAAGGCAACTATTATTCATTCAGACATTCGCTTGGGAACAGTCAATAAAGGGGACAGGTGTCGTCTACATCTATAGTGACAAGTCCTACAGAGTCCTACACTCGTCCACCGTCTCCATTGGACAGAGCCACAGCGAGTCTGAGAGAGGGCCGCTGCAGCCCCACCTGTGGCTGCGGGGGGGGTGTTGGTGCCAAGGGCTGATGTTTACCTGTAGACATGCTCTCCCCAGGAGACAGTCCATCCAGGAGGCCCTGCTCCAGGGGCTGGGGAACTGGGGCCGGGGCCAGGCCAGTGAGCCCCGGAGGGGCTGTGGGCGGCTGAGGAGGGGGAAGGCTGGGTCTCTGCCTGGGTTTGGGGGTGGGCCGAGACTTGGTGAGTGTTCCGGTCAGGGAGGACGGGGACGAAAGGGAGTGGGGCGCCCCCAAGGGGGTCTGCCCAGGGGAGGATGGGGGCACTTGCCCTGGAGGGCAGGCCAGTCCATAAGGGGAGGGGGTGCTAGGAGGTGTGGGAGACAGGCTGACCGGTGACGGCTGACCTGTGGACTGGTCGGACATCCCGCCAGACTGGCCATATGGGACCTTGGGAGGCACAGGGGCCAACTTCTTGGAACCTGGAAACACACAATGCGGAAATTTTACCGTCTCCTGTTCAAAATGAAAATACATCCTCTTAAACTCCAGAAAGTCAACGTAAGCTCACACAGAGAGAGGTGCTGACCTTTGCGCAGGGTGTGTGGACTGTGCTCTGTGGAGTGGGGGGACTGGCTGCTGCTCTGAGGACTGCTGCTGGGGGGGACTGTTGGACCTGCCACCTGGATGGCTTTGTGTCCAATTACAGGGGAGAGCTCTTTACTCTTCAACGAACTGAAAAAGACAGGCAGACATTAGTGTGCTAACAGTATCAGACACAGTTTATTTGTGAACACATTTAGATTCTGAACTGTCAGTATACCTCATGTACATTGCCTCAGTGCCACCATCACCATCATCATCATTATTATCATTTATGGGTGTGTCACAAATTTTGATTACGCCGTTACCAATGTTACCAAAGCTTTCTGAAACCACGAAAATGATGTCAGCACTGCATCAAGGGAAGCAAGTCAGTGGTTTACAGACCAAACAGTGTCATATCTTTTTAAACACCTTTTATTAAACAGTTTTGGATACAAATGGTGCACATAAGTCCCTCAAGTCTTAAATCTTTCTGCATGTTCAAACCACAGTACATCAAACATTAGCATCTAGCATCTATTGGTGTCTTATGCAATGATGAAAATGTCATCTACCACCCAGGGATTGAGAATGTCAATATATTGATTTTTTTACTGAAATAATGAAGTTGGATGGCACTGTTAACTGGACAGATGCTGCCTGGCAAACCCAGTGAACATTTCTAAACATTTAACCAGCATTATTATATCCGAAAGGATATAGTACTTATGTGTTAATTATAGAAAAAAAATCCGAAATTTCAGTTATATCGAATAAAAAAAGAGCCAAAAAAAAATAAAAAATAAAAATCTTCAAACCCTGGTTTTCAGAAAACCAGTAAACTGGATTGAGTCTTATTAAAAAAAAAAAAAAATAGATAAAAATTTCAAAGTCTTTTCCTCTCAGTAGATACAGAAGCTTAGTGATCTGAACCAAGGCAATTTTATGATGTTGACTGACTGAACTATAGCTCAACTGGGATCTGAACTGAACTCACAAGATTTCAAACTCAGGATGGACTCCTGACCAAAACACCACTGAGCTCGAAGAATTTTTTTTTTACAGCATTAGCAAACAGAGGGTGCACATATTTGTAGAAGAAGTAGCACAGATGAATGCTTCTCTGGACAGAAGCTTAGAAATTAACTTAAGCATTAGGTTGATTTCTACACAATACAAACAGTAGTGACGATGCACAGAAAGTAGAGCTGCACCTGACAAGATAAATCTAAACCTACTTTTTGTAGAGCAGGCAACAATGAAGACATCACGTGCACTTAGCAAGGATACACTCAATAATATGAACTAGTATAGCTGCAAATACAAGACTTAGCTCAAAGAAGTCTCACCCACAAAGAGCAGCCATACTGCAGAATAGTCACATTTAGGATAATGTGACATCTGATTAACTGCAATCTCCTGCAACCCCTTTGAGCGGTTTGCCTCCAACAAATAAGCCATCTGAATGGGGAGTCATGGAGCCACCCAATGACAAGAAGGAGCATTGTCAGACGAGCTTGTTCTGACGTCTGACAAGAATTTGCTGTAATGATTCATGCTGTCCTGTGTGGTTGTAACATCAAAGACTTACGACTCAGGAAACCACCACAGACACTCTAACCAAACTCAGCACCTTAGGTGTAGTTGGAAGATGCGTATGTTATATGAAGATATTATACTACTACAATACTGACCTTGAAAATCTTTACTTCCTTCAAAAAGTGATGTTTTCCTTCTGCTGGTTAGTAAAAAAATTGCTGCAAAAACCGTAGAATAAATACATTCATATGCTGTGTGGTAGCCATATGCCGCATGTATTCATGTATTTATCGTCTACTCAATATCAGCATCAAACCGAGCGCTACATAAGCCAGTAACATCCTTAGTTGCTAGGCAACCCCATGAGAGGGATCCCCGGGCAACCTGAATGTTACAGAATCTGAGATATGTAATTTGAAGGGGGAGGAAAAAAAAGCAAAAAGAAAAATATAAGCCAGCGAGCTAGAGGAGAGGAGAGATACAGCTGCCACTCTGTGATGCATCCATAGTGGCCTCGGGTGTGTTGTATTTACCTAGTCAGCCTTGGGGGTCCTCTCTCTCGGGCACATGGACAGGCAGCCCACGGCGGGGGCGGGGGTGCGGACGAAGGGAGGCTAGGGGGGTTGCCAAGGGACTGGTCATGGCGGGTTAGTACCAAGGGGGTTTTGATGTAGAGTGGTGAAGCATTAGTGTCTGGTGGGGGGGCATGCGACATGTCACCAGGAGGACTGTGCTTGGGGAAGTGCAGACAGCTGGGTTTGGGGTTCGAATTGATGTCAAGTGACGAGGAGGAGGAGGAAGAAGAAGAGGAAGGGGGTGGGGCTGGGGGAGTGAAGCCAGACCAGCGCATTGGGGGTGGGGGTGAGCCAGGAGGCTGGGACTCTGGACCCGGTGCCACAGGGCGAGCGCAGGGTGGGGGCTTTGGGTAGAAGTGGTGGGGGAGAGTGTGGCACGAGGAGGTGGGGTAAGGGGGCGGTGGCCGGTCCTCCCCTGGGGGTGGGTGGGCATGAGAGGTGTCCGGCCGATTGGGCGACACGTTGTCTGAGCTGTAGATATTAAGAGAATAGACAGCACAAAAGAAACAGCTCTAGTGATTGAACAGGGAGACGCATTGGAGCGATATACGATAAGCTGTTTTGATGATTAGGGTATTAGTTGGTCCGTAGCCAAAAACAGGAAAAAAAAAAAGAAAAAAATTGCATTTTAGGGTGGGCGATGGGCACCAAGCTTAGCACACAGTCATCTTAGTGCAGATACAAAGACAAGCACAAAGAAACAACAAAAGAAAATAAAGTTTTATTGCCAAAGGAAAAGAATACAGTGATCACCTTGTGTCTGCACACTGCATGGAGCTGTGAGGATCTGTCTCTGGAGCCAAAGTGCTGGTTTGCGGCTTACAATACTATCAAGCTGACCTGATGACTGAATCTCCTCAACTGCTGCATATGGAAACCCTGTCTGCCCTAATCCTCTGAGGCTTGTTTGCATTGCAGGTCCTGCAGTCAGCCCAGGGCAGTGTGAAACAGACACAAAACCCTTTCTTTGGCTGAAAGAGCCAAAGGAGAGGAGGGGGGAAGCCAGCCAAACTAGAAGCCATATTATCTCTTGTCTGCCACACAGACAGAGCCAGCGACCATGAGGTGATTATTCATGTGTTTTACTGAGACAATCATACCAAAAAATGATGAAATCAGTCTGAGTGTCAACAGAAAAGGAAAAAAGTCACGACCAAAGCTGAGATAGCCAAGCCACAATAATGGGATACTGGAGATATTAGCATGCTCGCAAGGACTTGCAGATTGAAGCTTAGTGCCGTGTACAGAAACAAGACTTCCATACAGTATTTCAACTAAAACCCTTCAGTTGGAGTCAAAAATGTCATTATCCTTTTGAAAATTTAACCCACAGTGACATCTCCCTGACAAACTGGAGAAAGTGAGGAAATGTAGAGAGTGAGAAATCATAATAGAACAACAGAATGAGACATGAAGGTGTTGACAGAAAAGGAACACGAGAGGCATTGCAAATTAATGAATGTATGATTAACACAGCCAAGGATCTCGATCACACAGAGCTGAGAACTTCATGATGGTGATGATGATGATGGTGATGACAATAAAAATGGAAAGGAGCGGATGCGTGAAGAAGGGGGGGAACAGCGTCTCCATGGTGACTTACCAAAATCTTTCTCCAGGCGGCGGTGTCGCGGCCGGGGAGGTGGCGAGCTCTCCAGGCTGCTCGGGGATGAGCGTGTCTGCAGGAGAGCCGGGGCCTTGCATGCCTGGAGGGGTGGAGGAGGCCTTGCGTGCCAGAGTGGATGAGCCCTTGCGAGACACCCAGGAGGTATCCATAACCCGGACGCCCATACTGGAGATAAAAGCATATTGAGTCATATATGATGGTAAAAAACGCACTACGAGGTGAGTGAGGGTAAGTAAGGAAAGAAGTGGGAAAAGGGCATGAAACGGTACCTTTGTATCTTCCTAATGCTGCGTTAGTAGGGGAGAAGAGAGGCCAAAGGGATATGAGGTCAGAGGTAATGCAGACATGGTTCACAACACCATACTTTAACCACCCAGACACTCAGTATATAGCATACTGTATATAATGGGGAGATGAGATCGGCAGTGGCAGGAAGAAACAGAAGGGATGTTCCAGAGGTGATGTCAGGCCACTTAAACTGTCTGCACTTATTTACTGAGCACCAATGAAAAGCTTGTTTTTTCTAATTAAAACCTCTTCGGTCTTAAAAATGCACAAACACACGAACGCAGCAGAAACTTTTCCCTGAGCTCCTCTACATTCAAATGAAAGCTATTCTGTCATCCCATATCGGTCGCTGCTGATTATGGGATGCACAGATCTAGATCGATGACTATAATTTTATTTCTTAATTTGACGGGGGTATTTTGAAGCCATCGGTTCTAATTCTGCCGGTGATTTTCCACCGGCTGGGTGAATGACTCAGGCCAGGTGACGTGCTAGCGAGACTGCGAAGGAGGAGCTGGGAGTGGGAGGACGGGAAGATAGCACTGGAGGAATACTTCCTGAGAAAAAAAGAGGTAACCAGCAGCCCTCCATCAGGCCCGTTGCCATAGAGACAACGCCACTCAAGGCAATTCAGCCCCATGTATTCAAATGAAACGAGATTTCAGCCTTATCCTTATAATAAGGGACGTAGTTGTAAGTGCTGGAGTAATTGACAGGTGAGATACACAGTAAGGTCCTCACCTCTCCGTGGCCTATAGAGGCTTCTGATTCACTCGAGCGAAAGCCTTAGATCACAGGATTTGTTGATACTCCAACAAGGTAATGGATTTTTAATGTGCAAGTATTGCCCTCTTCAAATATAAGAATTCAATATCAGATGCCTGAGAGGAGGCGTGGGTGGAAAGAGAGAACGAGAACGAGAGAGTGAGAGGTGGGCAGCAGAAGGATGCACTTGGCATCATACCCATCCTTCTTGTAAAATTCCAGCATCATGTTGTCAGTGGCGACGCTCAGTGGGCGTCGGCTCTGGTCGTGCTGCTGCTTGCGATCAGATTGGTCCATGTCTGGTGAAGGCATGGAGCTGTAGTTGGAGTTGTGGTTAGTGTGGATCGGGCTGCCATAGCTGCCTGTCAGGTTGAATTCAATCTCTGAGGGAGAAGCAGACACACCATCAGCATACAGTACGCTGTAGTTACAGCAGTGTGTGTGTTGTGAGGGCACACGACTACTCTAGAAAATTATGATCTACCAAATTCAAGAATATTACACTATGTTACCTAAAAGAGATAAAATCCTGATTTAAATAACTGTTTTCAAACAGTATTTCTATATAAAAAATACGAAATTATAGTGGATTTTAACATTTTGCTTTGTTGCATGCTTTTCCTCCACATAGTAACAATACACAAAGTCAAGAATAAGACTACCAAAATATATATTTATAATATATTATAGCGAATGACAAGGCACAGTCTTTAAAAAGCAAACACAGCATGAACTGCTGCCCTTAGTTAGGTGTTACATGACGCTGAAGCCTCAATCACATCATCAGCACTCACCAACAGTTCATTATATACTGTGTATTGCCCTTTTTTCATCTATGTTTTTGTTGTTTCTGTTATAGCGCGTTTCAGTGTAGGTGTACTGACAGCCTATGAAGGACACCTACGGAATCACAAGGTATCATCATATTCATATAGGGCTGAGCGAAAGGAAAAATAAATCACAATGACCATTAGGCTTTTTCTCATTTTGAGATCGCACAAGTATATTAATATTATATCAAGTAATTCATATAAATGAAAATAATAAATAATAATATAAAAAATTCAAACTGATTTTAAGCAGACATTCTCAAGTCAATAATAATTCTGGAAGAAGTCTCAGCAAATGGTTCTGTGTGTTAACTTGAACAAAATTTGAGCAAAATTGTGGGTCATAATCGACAAAATATATATTTTTTTAAATCCCACGTTTCAATTACAACGATAGAAGATCGATAAATCGATCGATTTATATGGTGCCCAGCCCGACTACAAAATTACATACATAGGATGTGATTCCCACCTCCAGGGAAGAACCAGTCAGCATGCTGGATTATGGGCTCAATGATGCCAACAATCTGTAGGGACACGGTGGTCATCATCTCCGTCATGTTTCTGGAAGGAAGACAAAGGAGTGGGCCACAGTATAAACATTATTTAATAATTTTAGGTTAAAATAAAACTATGAAAAAATGATTTTTACACGAGCTGTTTTACGAATACATACGGTTCAGTGTGTGTCCAGAGCAAGTTAGGGCCGAGGACAATCGCCATGTTACCGGGAGTCATCTTGTTTGCATCTTGATACTCACTCAGCTTGGCCAAGAACTTGATTAGATATCTGTGGGATTCAAATGAAAGATTGCATCTTAAAAATCTATTTTTAACCCGTTTCCTCATTTCCTACCTGCACCACAGAGCCGCTAACTGTCAAGATTGCTATTTCTCCACATATTTTAACTGACTCACAAACATACCCTGCCACTTCCAGGCTAAAGACGCTCCACAAGGCAGAGCTGCTCAATGAGATCATCATTGTTCGACACATCCCAACCTGCGCCATCTGCTGTATGTGAAAGTCAACTAATAGCAGCAGCGGTTTAAACCTGCAGATAATGTTGATGTTGTTTTCCACAAACCAAGAGATTAATATTTGCTGCAAATCTGAACTTGCCACCTTGCATACAATGATTACAACAGCTGTAAAAGTAATTATGTAGAGGTGGGACCAGTCATTTCTTTGCCTGTAACTGGTGATGCGCGAATATCTGCATTTCCAACCTCGTGCTGCTGTTACCTTTCCCTGCCAGTTGGTGGTGCAGGTTGGACTGAAACTGCACAGCGTCATACTGCACATTGCTTTTCTGTCTTTTTATAGTAGTCCGGCCACGTGGGAACAGAAAATCGGGGAAAGCATCTGACCTGAAATTGTTCAAGTTGTCTGTGGGGAGTTTTTCACATGCTGCCATTAATGCTTGGAGTCTCTTGTCCATATCTTGAATGCTGGGGAAATAAAACAATCATTATGGTTATATTGTTGCTCCATTTCCTATTAAATGTCACCATTTTTCATTTTGGCAGTTAAGGCCCTCTGTAAAAAGGCTTTGAACTATTTTCTGTTCTTCATCATGGCCAGTGCCATAATTCAAGAAAATGCTTTTAACGAAAAAAAAACAAAACAGCAACTAACTTGGAGGCCTGAATCCATTCATCATACAGTTCAGTGGTCATCAAAGGCTCGGGGAGCTCACGGAGGTATGATTTCAGAGCCCCTGTGGGTGAGCGTAAAAACTGGTCAGCTTTTTGAGAGAACCGGAGGATCGTTTTCTGTCTTCAAAGCACTGCTGAGGCCATGCACCATATCTCCGCTCCCCTGCAGCAGGCCCTTGCGGCTAGTGCAGCTGCCAGATTGAGATTGCTCAACACAGACTTCATGCTAATGTGTGAAATGGACAGCAATATCAGAACAGAGAGTCTTTAGGAAAACAGCACTGAGGGGAGAGCTGATGAAGACTGTTTAGTAACTGTTATGCTCACCCCGCAGAACCACATTTTCCACCAACTAGGTCCAATATCAACCCAAGAACTTTTGTATGGTACCAACAAACTCTCCACAACATAAGAGAACATCACAGACACTGAGGAAAAATCGTTGCCTTTTACATAGAGATATTTTTTTTCCTAACTTACAGTGACAGAGTTTAGGGGTTGTTGTTATGGAAATGGGCTCTGAACAAGGCATTTGCGTGGGTGTAGTTCACCTGCGATGGCGTGTGGGTCGGAGGAGTACTCCTGCACATCCAGAACTCCACAGTCCAGGGAGGCTTTCAACTTCTTCAGCTTGGAGGCTGACGGAGCCACTCTAAAGAGGCCCTGCAGCCCACAGACAGGAAACCCATAATCATGTTAAATTATCAGATCTAAAATGACGTGTGCATGAATGCTGTGCAAAAGTAATAGCATCTATCGTTGTCACTGGTAGATGAGGAATAAACGAGGATCACACTGGTGGTTTTGCATATTTGAGTCCATTATCTACAAAACAAGAAGGCTATACTTACATTATATTTCTGTCCACCATTTTTCAAAGCATATCAGAGGATTTTAATTGGTCTAACTACCACAAACAAGCAAGAACCATCGTCAACATCACGGCCATTGTGTTAGTGCTTATATTTCTCACAATTAAAATCACACAAGCAGTGTTGTTTCCTATTGCAAAGATGTTGCCACCTGTCCTCTCGCTATTTCCTCCATATAATTTAAATTTAGCCAATATAAGCTCTTGAGTCATGTTTTAACTATCTGAATACTGGAGGAAACAGCAGCTCTGTTCTTTAAGACAGTCTTCATTTTTGTCAATTATACCAATTACATCAAATTAATATGATATTTTTTAAATTGATATTAGCACATATATGGCATGCATTTTCATTGGAGTCTCTATGTGCACTAATCGGCATGTATACCTGTCTGGCTGTGTGTGAGTGGGATTGGTTTCGAGGCTACCACATCAAATAGAAGGATGACAAACAAGAGTGTAATTGTGAGGAATCCGCTGTGTGCAATGGCACAGACTCATGTACAAACAAACTACAACACTTGCATATTTACCTACACCTAAAATGTCTCAGTGAGATGTGTGGGCGTGTCTTTGCATGTGCTGCACTCTTACCTCCTCTTGCATGCCACACTCTAACAGCATGGTGACACAGGCTTCGATGGGGAAGGCAATCTCTCTCCCGCTAATATTCAGGTGCTCCTCCAGAGACTTGCCAAACGACGGCTTCTCCACCCACGCCTCTGCAAGACAAGACAGCAGCTCGAATCACACACAGACGCAAACAAGCCTACACACTGTACACACCATCTCTTCCTGGACGACTTAAGGCCGAAAGACTGTATATAAAGTTTGGGGACACTATTTGTAAATTCATGAATTTCTAACCTTTCAAGGTTAGATTTCAATATTTCACTGGTACCATATCTTCTGGTGATTATTAGGAGTGTGTTGTTTAAGCCCTATGATTGGTTTAGCCCTTGTAAAATAGCCATATCTGAAATATGAAGGCGGATAATTATGGATTAATGAGATTGTTATATGACACGTCAGGGCGACTAACTCCATTACTTCTCATCTTGATATTGCTTCAGGTGCAGAAATGCAGCAGATCTCTACACACACACATGCACACGCACGCACGCACGCACACACGCACACACACACA